>NW_026606108.1:6475000-6495000 GCF_029834395.1 Sorex fumeus | reverse complement strand
GGATGGTTTTTCACTAATAAAAAAAAAAGAAAATAAATAAATAAAAAATAAAATAAAAAATTTAAAAAAAAGGATGTGCAGGATTCACGTTCAGGAACAGTACTGTAAAGCACAGAGAGAGAGAGAGAGAGAGAGAGAGAGAGAGAGAGAGAGAGAGAGAGAGAAGTGTCTGCCATAGAGGGGGGTCTGTGATGAGTGGGGGTAGGAGGAAAACTGGGGACAGTTGGTAATGGGAAATGTACCCCAGTGAAGGGATGGGTGTTGGAAATTTGTATAACTGGAACTCAATCGTGAATAACTTTCTAACTGTACATCTCCTGGGTGGTTCAATTTTTTAACTTAAATAAATATATTTTTTTAAAATGTGTTTGCTTTTGGGCCACCCCTGGTGATGCTCAGGGGTTACTCCTGGCTCTACACTCAGGAGTCACTCCTTGCGATGCTTAGGAGACTGTATAGTAGGTTGCCAGGGATGGGACACAGTTTGACTGCATGCAAGGCAAGTGCCCTCCCTGCTGTATTATCATTCTGGCCCCTAAAAAAAATTTTTTTTAAATAATCACTGTATCACTGTCCTCCCATTGTTCATCCATTTGCTCAAGCGGGTGCCAGTAACATCTGCATTTGTCCCTGACATGTGCTAGTGTAGCCCGATGGCATATTGGGGGCTCTTTCAGGGTCAGGGGAATGAGGACCATCATTGTTACTGTTTTCGGCATTGAAGTATGCCACGGGTACTTGCCAGGCTCTGTGATGCGGGCTTGATACTCTTAGTAGCTTGCCTGGCTCTCTGAGAGGGATGGAGGCTTTTGGGGCAGCCCTTAATCACCTTTACAGGTGTTCCCAGTCAGGCATATAGGCGGGAAGGATACTTTTGGTAGCCCGCCGGGTTCTCTGAGAGTGAAAACTAGACAATAAAAGGTCACAATAATTTTAATAATTTTAAAATAAAATCATTTTTAAATGATAATTAAAAAAAAACAAAAGTCAGCCTGTCTCCTGTAGCTGTGCCTCCCCTCCATCAGAATAGCAGAGAGACACAGGATGGAGCCCAGATCAGGACCTGTCTACAACCTGACTCTCCTTTTGTTCCAGAACGTTCCACACCTCTGTCTGGGGCAATTCCCAAAGGGTTTTCCTAGCCTGGTGGAGGCGCAAAGGGCTGCCTACCTGTCTTGCCTAGGGCAGCCCGACTCTGGGTTCAAGCCCCAGCACGGCTGGGTGGGGCCTGGATGGCCCTGAACTCCACTGGGAAAGCTGAGCGCTAGGGAGGAGGGAAGCTCATTGGCCAGGAGGCGCTGAGGTTGTGTGAGACGTGATTTGAGGATGCGCGCCCATGGCCCTGTGCCAGGTCAGAGCGAGAGTGCAGAGCAGAGGGTGTTTGCCTTGTAGGAGGCCAACCCGGGTTCCATCTCTGGCACCCCGTAAGGTTCCCCGGGCACCCGCCAACGATTTTCAGAAAATAATCAGGGTGGGACCCCCCCAGCAGACTCTCAAGGGTCAGGAACTGCACCGCAGACTCATTTTCACTCTGGTCTCTGATGGGTGGTGGGGGCTGAGCTGACCCATGAGCCTGTCGGGTGAGCCAGGATGGCGACATGTGGCAACACAGGCCAACACGGGCTGACACAAGCCAACACGTGGCGGCACGGGCTTCCGCAGGCGGGAGCGACCCTCAGCAGAAGGCTTGCCTGCCGCTCGTTTCTCTTGCTCTGATGCAGGGAACTTAGCCGTGCACGCGCCAGATTGTTTTCAAATGTTCTCCGACCCATCTCTACGGCCACCAAACACACCCCCCGTGGCTTCCTTGATTACAGATGAGGTTGGGGCCAGGGGAGAGTGTAGGGGGTCAGGGTGGGGGCAACAGTGCCAGAACCCAAGTCCCTGGCCAGCACTGAGCCCCACACGCCATCAGGCCAGAGCAGTGAACCCCTCACCCGGGATCCCTGACACCAGCTGGGAGCCGCCCCCCCCACCCCCATGAATCAACAGACATGAATTTAATGAAAGGAAAATGAGAGAAGGCTTGAAAGACTCTGTGGTGTATAGAAACCCACCACCCAGAGCCAGGAGGTGTTTTAAGCTTGAGTGCTGCTGGGGAACCCAGCTTTACTCCAAGACTGTACTGGAAACATACTTTCTGTCCCAGAGGTTTATTTTATTGAAAGGGGGGGCGGGGGGAGGCATACTTGGTGGTGCTCAGGGCTTACCCCTGTCTCTACGGGGCGGGAGAGGCGGGAGACCCCAGAGATGGAAGCCAGGTCGGCAAGCGCAAGGCAAGTGCACTAAGTCTCTCTCTCTCTCTCTCTCTCTCTCTCTCTCTCTCTCTCTCTCTCTCTCTCTCTCTCTCTGTGTGTGTGTGTGTGTCCTCTGTGTTGTGTGTCTCTTCTCTCTGCCTCTCTCTGTCTCTGTCTCTCTCATCTCTTTGCCTCTCTCTTCTCTGTGTGTGTGTCGCTCTCTCCTTTCTCTTTCTCCTCTCTCTCTCTCCCCTCTCTTCTCTCCCCCCATCTCTCTCTCTCTCTCTCTCTCTCTCTCTCGTGCACACATTCAGGCCAGCTCTGCGTTTTAACTGAGGGGCACTGGTATGATCATCGGCCTCTTAGGGCGGAGGACCGGCACGTGGGTCCAAGACCACCCGATGTGAAAGGCACAGTCATGGAGGGGGAGCAACTCTTGGCTGCTCTCGAGACTCATTCATTCCCTCATTCATTCATTCATACCACTCAGCTGACAGGGAGGCAGGGAGCAGCAGCCTCAAAGATTCGCCCTTGGTGCATTTTTCAATGGTTATTTTGAGGAAGTGTTGATTCTCACAGCCCAGGTTCTGCTGGTTTGTTTAAACTCCTCCTCAGACTGTTGAAATGACACCAGGATTTACCATCTGACTAGAGACAACTTGGAAACTTCTTGGAAAGGGCCAACTAGGAGGAGAAAGGAAATTTTAACAAATCACAGCACTGGGGCCAGAGCAATAGGGGAGGGGAGGGCATTTGCCTGTCATGTGGTCAATCAGGATTCAATCCCTGGCATCCCATAGGGTCCCCCAAGCCCTCCAGGAGTAATTCCCGAGTGCAAAGCCAGGAATAAGCCCTGAGAATCACTGGGTGTGACCGCCCCCGCCCCCCCACACACACAAAGAAATAAATGTCACAGCACTGAGTTGTCCAGAGGTCCAAACTGCAAAAGAAGTCTTGTAGCCAGCTGAGATGGGTTTTGCACTACCCTTACAGGCAATTGGAGAGATAGTCCAGTAGGTTAAATGCTAGCCTTCCACACCATTGACCCAGGTTCGATCCCCAGCACCCCTGAGGGTGATCCCCATCAGCAGTGATCCCTGAGTGCAGAGCCAGGAATGTGGCCCCCCAAAAAGAAAAAAAATGAAATCATTGAACTCCCTTTACAAGTCTAAAGTGGGTGGAAATTGTTCCCTCAGAAAATGGAACCTAACCCTAACCCCAATGTGGAAGAAAATAGGACCTGAGAGACAGAGAGAGAGAGAGAGAGCACCTGCCATAGAGGCTACCCGTAGGGGGTGATGGGAGGGAAACTTGGGACACTGGTGCTAGGAAATGTACACTGGTGGACGGATGGGTGTCGGAACACTGTATGACTGAAATCTAATCATGGACAGCTTTGTAAGGGTCCATCTCACAGTGATTCAATTTAAAAAAAATTAATATAAAATTTGTTTTAAAAAAATAGGACACACACATGCCCTGGCCACTGCCTGACACCTCTCAGGGCTGGGCAGAACTGCAGAATGAGCCGGAATGTCACAGATACTCTTCTCTCGGCAGACCCCAAAGGCTTACACTCCAAGCCCCCAAACCGAGACTACCTTGTGACACCCCCCTCTCCGGGGGCCAGGGCACCCCCAGACTCCTGATATACCCAGACACGTGGTGGCTAGAGTCATGTATGCGGTCATCGGTGACCTCCTCAAGGCTAGGATGCACCATGCCTCTAACTGGACACTCAGTGGCCCGCAAAGGCCCAAGCGAGCACTATCTATGCATCTGAGGAGCAAAGGACCTTGCGAGCTGTCCCGTCTCTCCCACTCTCCCCGCCACGGCCCCCGCCCCGAACCCCAGGCTCTTCTCAATGTCACAGTCGAGCAACTCAGACATGAGCAACCCCGGGGGGCTCCCCGAGCAGCGCCTGCTGCTGGGGTGTGGGGTCGTCACTCTGACATTGACGCCCCCGCGAAGTGTCCCCAGCCAAATCAATCGCACACTGCTCCCCACGGTGAGCAACCAGCACTAATAAATCATTTGCCCTCTTGCTGCCCATGCACCGTAAGTGCAGTTCAATGCAGGTAATTTTATATATATATATATTCAGGGGAAGGCACGGCATCCAAGCCCAGGCGCTGGCATCTAATAGAAAAGGGCTGTGGAGATCTGGGAGTTCCACGGACGCCGAGGTATGGGTGAAAGGTCCCCGTGCCTGACAGTTGCCCGGTGAGCTGAGTGACAGGATCGATCCCTGCGTGTCTGCAATGTGGCCGGCCCAGTAGCTGCGGGCCTCCGGTTACCCTCCACTCTCCGCCCTCTGCTGGGCATCTGGGAGCCAGGGGCAGGGGCCCTTGGTGGTCCCCCAGCAGCCCTTCAATCACACCTGCCCACAGAAGGCGTTGGCACAGTCCCATGGCTGGGGGACTGCCCAGGGCTGAGCCAAAACTGCTCCCTGCTTGCGAGCACACACACACACACACACACACACACACACACACACACACGAGCAAAGAACGCACTTTTCTTTTCCCTTTGACTTTCACAAGGGCCCTGACATTTCTTCCCCCTTCATAATGCCACAAAAACAAACACAAACAAACAAACAAACAAAAAAAGAAAACCAACAACAAATACAGGTAAACATGAGGGGCACAGGGGCAGGATCTCAGGGTCTCTCTGGCAGGAACAGCTGCTGACCACTCCCCTGTCCTCCTCGGTCTCAGCGGGCAGTGACCACGGCAGCCCTGCAGTCCACCCACCCACCGGGGACTCTGTGGGTGCAGTCAGCTGGGACAGAGACGGGAAAAGCGTGGACCCCAAAGCTCCTCCCTATTTTCCATATCTGATCCAGGCAGCAGTCAGCCCCGGTTCTTGCAATCCAGCGCACCTCCCCTCCCAGAAAATAAACTCATGCTCCCAGAAGCACATGCAAAGCCCATGCAAAGGACTGAGTTCCAGCACCTTGGGAATAAGCACATCAATAATTCAGCAGACTATCTGGTGGGACAGGGACATGAACATAGCATTCAATGACTGAGGGATGGGATCTGTTAGCAGCGTGTAACCTGAGGGTTTGGACACACACACACACACACACACACACACACCTGCACTCATACACATACAGGCACATGCACATACTCACATATGTATGCACACAAGTGCACGTGTGCACACACACACATATGAGCATGTGCACACACAGAAATGATCACTAGACTCTAGCTAACAGGATGCCCACAGTGTCTCACCCAGTTCTCACGGTCTCTTTTTGGGTGGGGAGCAAGTACCATGACCCCACCCATGATCTGCACTTTGAGCTGCTTCCCCACGCCCAAGGCCACACTCCAGCTGGGTTGTCGGCTGTCGGTGGCTACAAGCACCGGGAACTGAATCATCCGACATCACTCAACTCGGACACTTGGCTCCACATCTCCCATTTTCCCACCCCTAGGCTCTGGTGACACGGCTCTCATCCCTCAGGAGCTACCTGCCGCCCAGATACAGAGGGAAAGGATTCCTGTAACTGGGACTGGGTCACCAATAGAGTCAGCCATGGTGGCGTGAGACCAAGGGTGAGGTCACTTCCTATGAGGGACTTCAAGTGACTGGGTCAAACAGGGCAGGAAAAATGATGCCAGACCATGGTACATCCTCAGCCCTGGGGAACAGGAGGGAAAAAAACCCACCCGTAACTCAAGGCACATAAGTCAAGAGAGGGGACATGCGCCGGATGATCTCACATTCTGCAGAGCATAGGGGAAGGACAAGGGAAGAGACGGAATTGAGAGACAGCAAACACTCGGCCCTTCATACAGAACTCAGTCTCCTGAGCAGCAGGGCACAAGCAGAGCGGACACAGAGACAGTGGTGGAGGGTTGTGGGCACTGTGGCGATGGTGAGTGAGGTCAGTCCCCTCAGAATCACGCACATGTTGTAACCATGATACCTGAGTGAGGGCGGAAGAAGATTGGGGTTTCTTAGCCCTACAGACCCGTGTGAAGGGTGAAAGAGGCCTGGGGTATCTTTGAGGAGTTCAGACCCAGCGCATTCCAAGGCCTGCAAGCAGGTCTTGCACACAGACCGCGGACAAGGTGTAGCCTCATCTACACCTTGGCCCTGAAGGATCTGCCAAGGTGAGGCGCAAACCCACAGTGACCCACAGGAATCAACTGCTCAACGGGGCCAAGGCACTAGGTGAAAAGGGACAAAGGAAGAGATGTGCAGAACATTCCTGGGGTGGGGGGGGGGGAAGGTGATGGAAAAGAAGGAGGAGGAGAAGGAGGAAGAGGAGGAGAAGAAGAAGGAGGAGTAGGAGAGGAGGAGGAGTAAGAAAGAAAGAAAAAAGAAGAAAAGGGGAGGAAGAGGAGGAGGAGGAAGAAAAAGAGGAGGAGGAAGAAGACGAGAAGGAGGAAGAGGAGGAGAAGGAAGAGGCGGAAAAGGAGAAGGAAGAGAAGGAGGAGGAGGGACCACCTTGCCTATCTGTCCTTGGGGTTTGTCCAGTTTACACGATGTGAATGGTCTCTCAGAAAGCGAATGGAACTGCATCAAAAGGTCTCACCCCAAACACACAGTACACTGTCATAGGACCAGGCCCCGAAACATGGGCCATGCCCCTGGGGACACAGCGACCATGAGAACGCAGCCCACATCGATCACTAAACACCCCTTAATATGCCTGGTTTGAACCCCAGAATGAAACCCAAGGTCACACCCCGAGTGCCTTGTCCCCTGCCCTGGAGGCCATCGAGGTGGAAATTAAAGGTCCCAAGAGACTTTTCAAAGCTGCCCAGGGCTCCTGTACTCCAGCTCAATAAAAGCCGGCTCAGGGTTCCTGGCAGCAGGGAGCCCTCCTCAAAGACAGAGGGGGCTTCTGTTCTCCTAATACGCCCAGGAGCAGCAGGGGCGTGGAGAGGGGTGCCTTGTGCAGCCCAGGCCACACTCACTCTTAATTGCGTTTCCACGGACAAACAACTGCCGGCTCTGTGAGTGTTTCAGGAGCCAGTTCCCAGAGTGTCCCTCAGGACACGCTGAAGCCAGGAAGGCTCGCATTCCACCATGCTACCTTTCAACAAACACTTCACGTTGAGGGCAAGCCTCCTTCTTTTAAAGGATTCTCCAAAAGTAACCTCAGTGAGCTCCCTCTCCTCCTCGATGTAGGCAAATCTACTCAGGTTCCAGAACTTTCTACTGAGGAAAAGCATGTTCCTTAAATAACAAAGGGCAGTGGTTCAGGCTTTGTTTAAAATGAAATAAGGATGTCATTTAGCATTAGAATGCTTGCCTGCTTCCTACACCCCCACCACAACACACACACACACACACACACACACACACACACACACACACAAGCTGGGAAGCATCCGCCCTTGGCCTTGGTTGACTGAGCAATTTTTTTTTTCTGTTCTGGGTCACACCCGGCAATGCACAGGGGTTACTCCTGGCTCTGCACTCAGGAGTTACTCCTGATGGTGCTCAGGGGACCATATGGGATGCTGGGAATCAAACCCAGGTCAGCTGCATGCAAGACAAACGCCCTATCCGCTATACTATTGCTCCAGCCCTGACTGAGCAATTTCTTATTGCAAGCAACTGAATATGATTCTGTATGTCAGACTGAAGCGATAGTTTCATGGGGGGACACTTGCCTTGCACACAGTTGACCCAGGTTCATATGGTTTCCCCCGGCCCTCCAGGAGTGACCCCTGAAACCAGAGGTAGGAGTGAGCCCTGAGCACCGCCAGGTGTGGCTCCAAAACCAAGAAAAAAATTTTAAAAACTAAATGCTTGCAATGCAATTCCATGGTAACTAATCTGGGATTCTGAGTAGTCTATTTTACTAGATATGTGTAATATATATACATATAAACGTGTTTTAAAACATTGGGATTTATCAAGTTTTCTTATTTTATACATACATATATATTAGAGAATTAGAATTTTATCACATTTTCTCATTTTATATATATAAATATATGCAACATATATATGTTGGAGCATTGGGATTTTATCACATCTCCTCATTAGATCCAAAATAAATGTGTTTTGAGAGTCTTCCAGCTGCCAAGCATGAATACAAGTGGTCTCCAGCAAGCTTTGATTTAATCTCTAATCCCCAAAAACTAATCCATGGGGTGTTTATTTTTACCCTTCTCCTTTCTTTTTTTCTTTTTTGGTTTTGGGGCCACACCTGGCAATGCTCAGGGCTCACTACTGACTGCACTCAGGAATCACTCTTGGTGGGCTCGAGACAACCTAGCCTTTTTTTTTTTAAACTATCTTCTTCTTAGGTGTTCTGGCCAGGCTGACCTCCCTACACCTACTCTGGAAACACATGGTAGAACTGCATGGCACCAGGCATATAGTAGAATTTCGTGGCACAAGAGACACATAGTAGGAATGCATGTTATCAAGAACTGCATGTCACCAAGAGACAAAAGGAGCCTGATTCTACCAGGGAAAGCAGCTTCCCACTGGCAAGGATTGCTGGGACCAAACCATGTGTGTGGAGTGTAACCACGTCATGTTCAGCACATGACCAGATATGTTGGGGTGTGGAAGGGGGAGTCTCAGGGAGGAGGGGCCCCTGCAGTGCTTAGACCCTGGCCCATGCAGTGCCAGGAATCAAAGCCAGGATTCCTGGACACACAACATGATCCCCAGCCCTTTGAGTCATCAGCCTGACCCCAGATCTGTGTGTCAGAATGATTTAGGGTTTCAGTTATTGTGTGTGTGTATATACGCATAATGAAAAAGCAATATCAAATTCTCATTTTGCAGCACTGTGTGTAATATTAGCACTTCTCCAAGTGCCTGACACATCCTGCCGTTCCCAGAGCTCCTAGAATCTGGAGGAAAGCATTTGCTTTCTGACTGGCTGCTGTCGGCCCCCTCAGGCTGCCTGCACAAGGGCACAGTGTCAGCCTGCACCATTTCCCCGAGTGTCCCGTGCAATCACCCCTTGACTCTCTCGCTTCCGAGACTTGACAGCCTCTCACGCGGAAGGACGCCACTGCCACACTGACCTTCATGGTTCAGAGTGTCCTTTTGCACCACGTCAGACTTCAGGTCTGCTGCGTGTGAGTGCCGTGGGCATCTGGGCCAGCTCTGGGGGACAAAACAGCCCCAGTGGGGGTCGAAGCGACAGGACAGAGAGCAGGGCGTTTGCTGTGCACACAGGTTTGATCCACAGCATCTTGTAAGGTCCCCCGAACACCACCAGAAGTGATTCCTGAGTGCAGAGCCAGGAGTAACCCCTGAGCATCGCCAGGTGACCTAAAAAGCCAACAAACAAAAATAACAGGCCCAGTACTGGCAAGAAGTAGGACCTGAAGGCACAGATACCACCACGTGTTCAAAATACATGTGTATATGTGTGTATGTTTGTATGTGTATGTATGTGTGAGTGAGTGTGTGTGTGTGCATGTGTGTGTGTGTGTGTGTGTGTGTGTCCCACTGCTACCAGGGGGACAGAGCCCAGGACACAGAGAGGATGGAGGGTGGGGTTTGGCTTCCTCAGGCTCAGCCCAAAGCTTGTGGGCAAGAAGAGCTTGTGGACTGTGGCCCTGATGGAGGGTGTGGCCTGGGGCTGTGGCAATCAACCTGTGTCCCCAAGGACAGTGAAGGGCTCTCAGTGCGCACAAGGTTTGGGGTCAAGAGATTGCGCCATTGCCTCAGCTCCAAATGAGCTTCTGGGTCAGATCTGAAGAGGAGCTGGAAAAACTCTAAATTTTTCTTTCTTTCTTTTTTCTTTCTTTTTTTTAATTGTTATTGGTCGGATCAGAACCCTGTCTGATAGTGAGAGTACATTCACCCCACCGGGGGTGGGAGAAATGGTCCCCACATTCCACATCTTCATGCTGTACCTGGTCTTCACTGGGGGAGGGATCAAGCATCCAGAATTGAGGCAGAGCATGGCCCAGGGCATGGGTCTGGGGGCCAGAGAGACCTTGAGCAGGCAGCAGTGACAGCCGCACCCACCCATCACCAGAGCTGGGTAATGAGGTCAACATGAAAACAACCGCGAGGCATGTTCCCTGGGAAACGAGCCGAGGGGAGACAGACGGCTGGACCTGCCGCTGTAGAATCCACATGTCAGGAAACGTGGCGTGACCTTTCGGTGGCAGCCAGCCCTCGTGGCTCAGCCCGGCTCACTCCATCTCGCTGCTGCCCCCGGGGCTTCCAGGCCTGGAAAATAATGGCTCAGGACTCCCCTTGGTGCCCCTTTAACAAACCTTGGCGGCGGGCATGCAACACAGAGTCAGACATTACACACCTATGGGCACACGTTTTCAGAATGACACCCATCCCTTCCAGCTGACCAGCTCATATCCCCTGTGAAAACGTTCCTTCGACTCCTGGGCTGAATGGGAACTCAGCCTTAGGTGCGAATTCTCCAAGGAAATGATGGCCCTGAAGCCCAAGCTCCCAGACAGGCAGTGCACAGTGCCAGCCCTGAAGGTCAGTCTGCTCTGCACTCCCTTGACCTTTGGAAGTTTTGTTGTGTGTTTGAGGCGACACTTGGCAGTGCTCAGGGCTAATTCCTGGTACTGTGTGTAGAGATCACTCCTGGTGGTGCTCGGGGGCCCCGATGGGATGCTGGGGATCAAACCCAGGTTGACCACGTGCAAGGCAAGTGCCCTCCCAGATGCCCTACAGCTCCCGCCCTGTGCTTACTCCATTTCCCTCCAGCTTTCCCACATTCCAAAGACCCTGAACCCCAAGCAGCCCCAGTGGCCAAGGTCCCCTATCAGGTCAGATCTCCTCACTCCAGGAAAATAAATGCTCAAATCTCACAAGGGAGAGTCTCACACTCCAGCCAGGAGTGTATGGAATGGGAATCCAAGGAAAGTTTGGTCTTTGGGCGTTTTGTTTATTTTGGGGTGAAGGTCATGCCTGGCAGAGCCCAGGGCTGATTCCTGGCTCTGCGCTCAGGGAGCACTCCTGGTGAGGCTTGAGGAACCTTATGGGGTGCGCAGTATAGAATCAGGGTCAGCCTGCGCAAGGCAGACGCCCTCTCCACTGTATTGTCTGTCTCTCGGGCCCAAGGTTTGGTTTTCCTTGTGTTTGTTTTGAGGTCACCCTGAATGGTTTCCGGGGCTGACTCCTGAGTGGGGCTTGGAGGACCATTTGCAGTACCTGGGACCCAACGGGTCATCTGCAGGCAAGGCCAGTGTGTGAGTCCCTGCCTTATCCCTCCAGCTGCCCCCTGGGTAGGTTTATAGAAAAGCAAGAGATGAGTCCAGAGTTCTCATATAAAGATGTGGGATTGGGGGCCTGGCACAATTCCTCATAAACTCTTCCTCAGACTCAACAAGCCATCGTGGGCCTCTTCAACAGGAAACACTGGCCTCAGGGGGGGCACATGGAAATGGCAGGGCTTCTTTTGGAAACTGCCCCAAAACAAACCAGAAAAGGCAGAGGGTGGGATGGGGATTAACAGTATAGCTCCTACAACACTTTGTGGTCCTTGCTGAGGCCTCATCAGAGGCACTGGGCAGGCCAGTGAACACCGACTAATCTCCTGTTCAGTGCTTAGATGGGGCGTGCGGGACTTAATCTCCCCTAGTCTTTGTCTGGCTCATCTCCTGGAGAGAAAAATGTAGAGGGGTACAGGGAGAGACCCCAGGGGAGCTGAGAAATACATCCCCGACAGATTCCCAAATACTTTAAGCAATTATTCGGAAAGGTAATCACTACTTCATCACAGAAAACGGTCTCTGGCGGTTGGAGGCTGACGTCTGTAGGTTTAATGGAGCTCCTGATCGTGCTTTATGGACAGCTCGGCAGAAGCGCTGTGCTATGTGTTTCTACTGAGGTTAGCTTCCACAGAAGGAGGGAGGGACCACTGGAGGTGGGATGGGGGTGCTGCCTTCTACCCCACTGAGAGAAGATGGTATTCTCGAGTCTCCCCTGCACCCCACCAAAGACAGACAGAGTTGCTCCCAGCCAACAAGTCTGATGCACGCGTCCTGCTTTCTATAGGTGAGTCCCATCATGAGTGGTAGAAAACTCACATGGCACCAGAGTCACCCTGGAAAACCCCGCCAGTGGCTCATTGAGTAGACCAAGAAGCACCCCAGTGACACGGAGGAGTGCCGGACAGTTAGTGGCCTGCAGGGGAGGAGAGACGTCAGCCTTTCACAGAGAGATTCACTTGGGCCAGCTTGAGGCCACAGAACCACTGACTGACTTCAGGTCCTTCCGTGAAGGTGTTCTCTCCAGCTCCAAGGCTGACAGGAATCTCTGGGTGCCTTTTTTCCAGGGAAGGGGTCATTCAGACCTGGGGGATCCCCAGTGGGGCTCAGCATGCAGCTACATTCCAGCCCAGCAACAAGCCCTGAAGGTCAACTCGGTCCTGCATGGGCATTTCTGTGTTCTGGACTAACTAACCCAAAACTGTGTGTAGGAAACCCAGGGACAGAAGCGATGGGAGAGCGGGTAGGACACTTCTCTTGCATGTAGCCGAGCCGGGTTTGAATCCTGGCATATGGTTCCCTGAGTCTGCCAGAAGTGATTCCTTCCCAGAAAATCAAGTACCTCAGAATCTGCCTAATTAAGGAGGTAAAGGACCTCTACAATGAAAACTATAAAACTCTACTCCATGAAATAAAAGAGGACAGGAGGAAATGGAAACATATTCCCTGCTCACGGATAGGAAGAATTAACATTGTCAAAATGGCAATACTTCCCAAAGCACTATACAGATACAGTGTGATTCCTATAAGGATATCCATGAAATTCTTCAAAGAAATCCATCGAGTGCTCCTGAAATTCATATGGAACGACAAATGCCCACAATAACTAAAGTAATTCTTGGGGAAAAGATGATGTGAGGCATCACCCTCCCCAACCTCAAACTACTACAGAGTGGTAACAATTAAAACAGCATGGTGCTGGAACAGAGGCAGAGCCACAGACCAATGGAACAGGGTGGAATATCCCAACACACAACCCCAAATGTATGAACAACTAATCTTTGATAAGGGAGCAAGAAATGTGAAGTGAAGCAAGGAAAGCCTCTTTAACAAATGGTGCTGGCATAACTGAACAACCACGTGCAAAAAAATGGGCTTAGACCTCGACCTAACACCATGCACAAAAGGCAGATCAAAATGGATTAAAGACCTCAATATCAGACCAGAATCCATAAGGTACATTGACGACAAGGTCGGCAAAACCCTCCCCGATATTGAGGCTAATGGTATCGTCAAAGATGACACGCCACTGACCAACCAAGTGGAAACAGAGATAAACAAATGGGACTATATTAAACTCAGAAGTAATTTCTTGAGCACTGTTGGAGTCCCTGCTGGCAGAGCTCCGGAACCAACTGGACTATCTGAAGTGCAAGAACACGCCCAGGACCAAGACAGGGGTGACAGAATGGAGCCAGGGAACTGGCATTTCCCGGAGAGATTCATAATTGGCAACCACTGTGGCCAGGTTTGGAACGTGGGAGGTTGAAACCTACAGAGTCTAGATAAATAACTGATCGGTGATAATGGAATCTAGACAAAAAACTGATTGGCCACAGTGATGGAATCTAGATCAATAATTTTGTTTCTGCTTATACTAATCTTCGCCATGTAATCACTGCTCTAACCTTTTGTCTCCCACTGATCACCTGCCCTGTCCTTCATATATTGCATTCTGTTTGCTTCTGTCTAGTCACTGTTGATCCTGAATTAAATTGTTTCCAGTGCCATCACTGTACTCCACGTGTATCTGACCATCAGTCCCAAACTGCATCAGAATCAGCTCCATGTACCCAGGTCACCAGACACTGCTACACAGTATCAAGCACCACCATGTGTGGCCCCAAAACACAAAACCAAACTAAGAAGCCACTGCCCCATATTCAGACAGAAACTCGTGCCTCCCCCAGGACTCTCGTCCCCATGAACGCCACAGAGGGATGCTTTGTCTTAGAAGAGCTCTTGGGCTGGATCCTGGCCACGTCCACGCCCTGCAACTGCGCTGATTGCCCGCATGCTCACTTCCAGCTGTGGTGGGTGGTGGTCACCCTCTTATGATGTGGTCACATTTCAGCCTCCATACCCAGTGGCTGGAACATTCTTTAGTTTGGGGGGTTGCAAACACCTGGGTGAAGTGTGACCAGAATTCACCTGTGGCACCGGGGATGGCAGAGAGCAGAGCTGCCAGGATCCCTCTTGGTGCCTGTGGTGGCACAGGAGACCGAACTCACAGCCTCATGCTGGCAAGACAGGCACTTTGGCAACTGAGCCCAACTCCCAGCCCCACCCCCAACACAGAGTTTATGGGTGACAGGGAGCTGCCCCAAATCTGACCTTTCAGAGAGGAGAACTGGGGTCCTGGCCCAGGTTTTTGGCACAGTGACATTCCATAAAATTGTCTTTCCCCCTCCCTTTCCCAGCTTCAGTGATCAAACAAGCAGTCAAATGACACAAGCCTGACCCTGAACTTGGACCATAGCCCACCCCAACCTGTCTGACAATGGCCCGGAGATGCTGGGCAATCCAGTAGCAGGGGATGAGGTGCACTTTCAATGCGGAGGAAGGCTTTTGTTTGTTCACTTTAAGCAGTTAGGGTTTCAGGCCAGTGGTTCAGGTGGTCATGTAAGTCTGCAAGCCCTATCCTGAGTCCTTGGAATTCCACCTGGCACCTGTTCCCGGTCAACACCAAGATTATTCCATTAGCTTCTCTCACAATCCCATTAAATCTGGTTGCTCTGTTCCTGCCCTCTCAAAGTTCCCCCGTCGGGCTGGAACAATAGTACAGCGGGGAGGGTGTTTGCCTGGCATGAGGCTGACTCGGGTACAATTCCCGCACATCCCCTATGGTCCCCTGAGCACTGCCGGGAGTAATTCCTGAGTGCAAAGCCAGCATTGCGGGTATGACCCAAAAATGTTAAAAAAAAAAAAATCAAAGTTCTCCCATCACAGCTACAAGAAAGCAGGGTCTGCCACATAGAAATGGTCATGGAAGGGAGTGGGGAAATCTAACCAGCTCAGGAGGCAAAAGGAGACAGACCCGGAGGAGAAGAACAGCAACCAGTCAGCTGGGCAGAGCATCTCTGTCATTCCCAAAGACACGGCAGAGCTTGGACCTAACTCACATTCCTGCCAACCTGGATTGCTGGATAAAAACAGATGAAATGGGGTCAGAGAAACAGACCAGAGAGGAGGGAGTTTGCCTTGCAAGTGACCGACCTGGATTCGATCCCCAGCATGGCATGAGAGTGATTCCTCAGTGCAGAGCCAGAAATGACCCTATACATCATCAGGCGTGATCCCAAAACAAGACAAAAAAGGAGATAAAACAGGGGAAGGGGGATGTGGAGACAGAGTACGGGGTTAGGGCATTTCCCAGGCATGCAGCAGACCCAGAATCAAGAACTGGGAAACCCATAGGGTCCCCAAAACACGCCAGGAGTGAGCCCTGAGCATAGAGACAGGAGTCAAACCTGAATACCACCAGGTATGGCCCAAACACCCCCACAAGAGATGAAATGGATGCATTTTTTGACAGGTAAAAATGTATTATCTTTATTATTTTCCATATAATGCACTTTGTATAAGCTTTAGGGTATCAAAAAAAACCAAAACCACCACAATCACCCCAAAATGGAAAACGAGAGGTTTAAACACAATCACAGCATGAACTTGAAAAAGCAGCATTTCCTCACCCCAATTCAGCAACACTAAATAAAAACAGTTCTGGGAACACAGCCCAGATGAGACCAGCCTCTAATCACATTTTATATTATTTCCCAAAGTGAGAAAAAATAAGATGATCAAGATTTTTTTTTATTTAAGTGAGAAAAAAAAGGGTAAAATGATCACCGTCATACACTGTTTCCTGGATCGCTCACTAAGGCATGCATTTATTATGCATTTTATGTGGCTATCTAAACCCTGAGAAATTAGGGGGGGCAGGAATGTGAAGGCTGGAAATATAGAGGAGACAGAAACACAGATCTGGTCATAATCATAAATCCTGAAGCCAGTGCATAAATGAAATGCTGATGCCTTGAAATCGTCACAATAATGTGTTGTTAAAACAAATAAACCCTCCTACATAATAGGAAAGAGGTCTCAAGGTTCCCCGTACGACGAGGGATGAGCACATTTGGACTCCAGAAGAATAACAGCTATTATTATTTATTAAGCACCTATCAGACAATGTATGCCTGAGGCCCTGTGCACAAATGAAAAAAGCCAAGAATTTTTTTAAAAAATAAATAAAAGAGCGCTGAAGGCCTTATGAAATAAGAAGATTCTATATCCAATTTAGCAAAGATAATCAACAGCTCAATGTGCACTTTTCACTGGGCCGTCATTTAACGGTTCGGTTCCAATCAGCAGCCAAGGATGCTTCCGGGCCCTCGCCGCAGCCTTAGGAAGAGGCATCAATCCCAAGTGCCCACAGGAACACGGGGCTACAGGGCAGTTAGCCCAGGTCAACGGGCGCCGCAGAGAATGAGTGAATCGCAGATCAAGAATGGGACTGCACGCTAAGAGCCTGACCATTGCCTGTAGTTTTCTAAATGGAGACAGCGTGTTATTAATTTAGTTGGGTCTATGCAAGTAAAATCATCAGTTGATTTGGTTCATCCCATTGAGAAACCAAGAGAATTAACAAATAACTCAAACTTACTATTATAATTATTTTGGAGGACTTGGAGGCCCACATCTGGCTGTGCCCCGGGGATCAGATGGGGTACCCGGAATTGAATCCTGGGTCGGCAGTATGCAAGGCAAGAGCCCTAACTGCTGTACTATCCCCCCAACACCTCAGTTTTCGATGAAAAAGATTGGACAGCATGTCAGGGTAGATGGGGGGGGGGGGGGTATAGATGGGTGGGTGGGTGCTGAAAGGAGGTAAAGGGACAAGCATGAAAACCTTTCAGTACCTGTATTGAAATCATAGTACCCAAAAGGAAAGAGAGAGAGAGCGAGAGCGAGAGAGAGAGAGAGAGAGTGAAGGGAGGGAGGGAGGAAAAGTGTCTGCCATAGAGGCAGACTGGGGTGAAAGGATTGAAACTGGGGACACTGGTGGTGAGAAATATGCACTGGTGAAGGGATGGATGTTGGAACATGATATGACTGAAACCCAATCATGAACAACTTTGTAATTGTATATCTCATGGTGGCTCAATTTTAAAAAGTATAATAATAATTATTATTATATTTATATTATAGTATAAATAACAATTATATATTATATTAAATATAATTAAATAACATTATAACATTTATATTATTATTATTATTATTATTCTTTCCATCTCACAAACATGGAAATCTAAGTTAAACTTGCCCAAGAACAGACTCAGGGCAGACCCAACTTTGTAACTGTATATCTCACAGTGACTCAATTTTAAAAAGTATGTAGCACTGTAGCACTGTCCTCCCATTGTTCATCGATTTGCTCGAGTGGGCACCAGTAACGTCTCCATTGTGGGACTTATTATTACTGTTTTTGGCATATCGAATATGCCACGGGTAGCTTGCCAGGCTCTGCCGTGCATGTGGGATACTCTTGGTAGCTTGCCGGGCTCTCTGAGAGGGGTGGAGGAATTGAACCCGGGTTGTCCACGTACAAGGCAAACGCCCTACCCACTGTGCTATTAAAAAGTATAATAATAATAATTATTATTATTATTACTATTTCCATCTCACAAACACGGAAATCAAAGTTAAACTTGCCTAAGTACAGACTCAGGATTCCTGCCCAGCCATGGTGGATACCCCACATCTGCTGGGTGGACAAACAAGGAGCATCTGAGACTGACAAGGGACCGGGAGCCACACTGGCACCTGGTGCCTACTGCAACCCTCAGTAGCCCCCCCAGCCCCCAGCCCCAGCTCCAGGCTCCAAGCTCTCTCCATGCTCAGCAGCGCCGGACACTGTGGCCTTGCACATCTGGTCAGTCCAGATCCAGAACGAAGAACCTCTCCGGCCCCTCTGTTGCCCCTCACCCCAATTCCTCTTCCCTGCATCCTTCTGGTCCACCTCACTTCCCCCCTGGGGACTTGACCCTGCCCTCCGCTCCCCTCGCTGCACCAACCTGGCCCGCCTGACTCCGAGGGAAGATTCAAGAATCTCAGGGACAAAATTCGAGCAGCTTCTTCACAACCTGGGCTTGCTTCTTCACACTGCTGGGCTTGCAGTCTCTGGGCAGATGCTGGTAAAACATTTATAAAGGTCCTGAAGTGGGGACATGGTGGGAGGGGCTGCTCCAGTCCTGGCAGGGGCCACAGCACTCTCTGTCCACACCCGAAGATCCTGCTGGAAACCTAAATCGTGGGCCTGAAGTTAACCATCCAAGTAGTCATATATCCCCCCAAACCTGAAAACCACAGCCCGGAGTGATTGGCAGCTCACAGGAACAGCAGAAAGCATCACCCACACAGGACTAGGAAACCCTTGCTCTGCTCTGCACAGCTCACTCCTGGAGGGTGTTCCGGCTCCACTGCAGACAGCGCTAGGGTGGGCAAGAGCCTAGACCTCCTGCATCCCGGGGCCTCCTAATCTGTAACATGAACGTGGAACCCTCCCCCAAATCACCCCCCGCCCCCCCCCCACACACACACACCAACAAGGGGCTGAAGCCAGCTTCCCTGGGATGTGGAGATCCAGAGTCTCTGCTGCTGGGGGACTGCAAGCAATGGCCGGGCTGGGGTCCACACTGGAGCCCAGGCCCTGAGCAGGCTCCCGGGGTGCTGTGGGGAACCCCCACTTGCAGGCATAGGGTTGGGGTCCTCACTGGAACCTAAGATACTAAGATACTTTCTGCGTCTGGAGTCTCGAGAGGTTGAGAATGACTTTTTATCTGGATTCCGAAATGACTTTCTCTACAGGTAGAACTGTTGCTCTCTCTTTTCTGTTTTCTTTACGTTTTCAATGATCCAAATGAACATCCATGAAATCAACGTTTGGCTCCCTGCTCCCTGAAACTCCACCAGAATTGGCAGCCAAAGGGAGAGGTGGAACCCACAAAGAAAGGGAATGCAGGGCAGTGAGCTTGGAGTCTTTCTATTCCCTTCTAAGGAAACAGAAGGCAGATTGTGGGGTGAAAGGGGAGAGCTTATCAGGGATTCCATGTCTGTAGTCTTCCCCCTGGGATGTTTTCTCTCTGTTTTCTGTTGTTCTGAACCAAGCTATACCCCCCTCACCCCTCGCCTGATTTCTTGGGAACCTCAAACTCACAGTCACCCCTTTACAGCTGGTTGTGTGTGTTTTTCTTAGAGAGACTGTCCCAAGAGTACCCACCAACGGTCAGCAACTTAGAGTTCCCAGGGCATGACCCAGGAAGTGAATAACCCAGAGACCCTGCTGCTAAATGACCAATGAGGGCCAGAGAGATAGAACAGCAAGTAGGGAACTTGCTTTGCACTGGGACGACCCAGGTTCGATCCCCAGTATCCCATATGGTCCCCCTGAGAACTGCCAGGAATAATTCAGAGCCAGGATTGCTGGGTGCGAACACCACCACACCACCAAAGAAACCATAGAAACCTAAATAACTATGAGCAGGTGGGTGCTGGGGAGACCATGGCCAGGTTCAGTCCCAACTGCCATAGGTCCAAATTCTTGGGAAACCTTGTCCCGAGTTCCCAAGTGATCCCTAAACCATCACATTGTCTCCGACTTTCCAGACGAGTTTCCACTCTCCCCAAAGTTCCAATCCTTCCAATTAGCATCTGTCTCTGAGTCCTGTCAGATAATGGAAAAAAAAAAAAAAACCAAGGTGGAGAGGGAATAAGGAAAAGATGGGGG